>NC_083764.1:42912830-42932830 GCF_963514075.1 Conger conger
CATAAAGTGGCAGTAGCCAGATCACTGGAGGTCATGGACCTCTGATGCGCGTTGCATTCTGTGTTTCTGAAAGACGGGAGCGTGCCTCCTTCCCCGCCTCTGGCCTCGTGCTCAGACGTTTCTGGGTGGAAGTGCTTGGGTGGCGCGGTGGCTCTTTCTCTCCCCCTCCGCGTCCTCTCTTTATTAACGCTGATATTAATAGCCCGTCGGAGCGCTATCTTGGGCAGGTCTGTGCGCTGGGAATGCTGTGTAAGTGGGCCGTTATTCTGCGTCTCCGTGTTGTGCAGCCGCTGCAGAAAGTGCCGGAAGCCTGAATCACACGAAGCTGAGCGCGTGTTTACACGCCCGCGCACGCTCAGCTGCATGCACAAAGTATAAACATACAAATAACACACACTCACAGAGCTCTAAAAATGCTGAATCCCGTATATGTAATTTAGAATTACAATGTAGTGTACTGTCGAAAAGCTTAACACGATTTATTTTGGCATTGGATGATGCGCTGTTCAGCCAAAATAGTAAAATAATTCTGCTGTAGTTATGCGTGACTGTTTAAATGAACTTCAGCTTCGCGTAGTTAAATATAGACACCGGTCCCACTGGCAGACTGTACCTTCTGCACTGGTAAAATACCCTTGATGCTGAAGCAGATGTGTCTTCAAACTCCATTGGAGAACTGCTCTAAATTCTGATTGTACTGCAAGTGATTTGAATCCAGAAATCGGCTGAAGGCTAACTTTGAAATGCTCTGCAAGATCTTTGATGTTCTTTTCAAAATCCCTTTCCCAAGTTTTGCCCAGTCATAGTAACCGTGTTAATTTCTGTGATCCACGATCTCACGTCTGGAGACCGCAGGCTGGCACACGCTCTCCAAAATTCATACCATGAAACTGCTGCTTATTTCAAACTGCAGTCCAAACTGAGCTTCCCGAAATGAGAGGAGACAGACCCATTGCACAGCTTTATTAGCCTGACAGCTAGGAGGCAGTTTAGTAGAAAAAAGAAAAAAAGCAACCAAAAATGAGACCATACTGAGGTTCAGAGCTTCATGTAAAGCCCTTATTGGAGGAACATATTTGAGGGGCAAATGTGCCAGTGCTGGAGCCACGCCTACCGGTTGACTGGGTGCACACGCCTGGGTTGCATCGGCGAATCAGCCCAGGGCTTCACGGTGTGTTTCTGTGGTGAAAAAAACAGAGAATGGGAGAGCGAGAGCGAGTTTGAGAACCAGGTGTAGGAGGACCAGGCCAGAAACCCGAGGGGCTGGAGAGCTGAAGAAGAGGAAAGCTGAGAAGCTTTCACTCTGTTTCATTTGTTATGTCTGCGCTCTCTTAGTTTATTATTCCCCCCCCCCCCAAGGGGAAAGGTGAAGTTTTTGTTTATTCAAGTTTGTTTGTGTAATGAACTTTGCTTGCTCTCTACTCTCTCTAAACGCCTGTGAGAAGCTGAATTGCTGATCTGCTTGTGTCCAGTCATTTTGTCTCTCCCCGGGGCGTCACTCGGTGTGCGCCAGTGCCCTTGGCGTTGCCTTTAAGAACATAGCTTCTTTCTTTGTCCCTTACTCTAACCGCGAAGCAGCTCGGCCGTGACACACTAAACCGAATTGGCAAGCACACCTGCCATATCGCACAACGCAGGTGCCTTCCTGCGGTCAACCCTGTACCCTGTACTCTGCATTTAACCTCTGCATGGCTTTCACAGCTGGCTTGCGAGAGCTAACGTAGGCGAGCCCACAGTCCGGGACTGGGAACGATTTGGTCCCTGATTTGTGTTTGTGTTTAGAAGAACCTTGTAAATGGTAAATGGTTGGCATTTATATAGCGCCTTTATCCAAAGCGCTGTACAATTGATGCTTCTCATTCACCCATTCATACACACACTCACACACCAACGGCAATTGGCTGCCATGCAAGGCACCGACCAGCTCGTCAGGAGCATTTGGGGGTTAGGTGTCTTGCTCAGGGACATTTCGACACAGCCCGGGCGGGGGATTGAACCGGCAACCCTCCGACTGCCAGACGACTACTCTTACTGCCTGAGCCATGTCGCCGTCGCCCCCCCCCCCCCCCCCCCCCCCGGCTACCTTCAACTATGGCCTTTCTACTAGCAGCCCCTTTTGAGGTCAGAACCTCAAAGAGGAAACCTCCATCTTAGCTTAAACATAATATTGATTTGAAACTAGTTGGTATGAGTTTGCTTCTTTTATGTAACAGTGTTAGCCCATTAAATTTTCACTCGATGCCTCTGAACCGTTGCAGTTTATAGGCCCTTAGTGCACTGCGGTTTTGCAATGAAAGTTCAAAAGAAATGCTTTGAATCTGTTTGTGTTCATTAAAGACATTAATCGTTTCATATGATGAAATCGTTATGAAACCCTGTGATATGTTGTGAAAATGAGTTTGACTGAGCCGAACTATAAAACACTCGGGGAGATTTTTCACTTTGCAGTCACGTTAATCCTGCTTCGTCCGTGAAGTGGAAATTGTGTTATTTTCTGCCTAAAAGTGCCGAAACACAGTCATAAAATAGTCGAGCTGAAATATATGAAGTCCCGGGACGGCGGTTGTGCGGAAGGGTTCAACGCCGGCTTCGTGAGGATCGATGCAGTGTTGGAGTGGTGGGTTTACTGAATGCCTGGTGGGCCCTGGGGCCCGTGCGTGCGCTGTCGCTGAGGGGCTGTGTGCGTTCCCGTTCCCCCCCCCCCCCTGCAGGTCATCATAAAGCAGGAGCCGGGGGAAGTCCTCTCCCAGCACCAGCCACAGCAGCAGCACCAGACGCAGCAAATGCTGGTTTCCACGGCAACGCCCCAGCAGCCGGCCGGCCAGCAGTTTGTCGCAGTGAAGGGCGGTCACATGATCGCCGTGTCGCCTCAGAAGCAGAGTGCCAGCGCCCCGGGGGCCACGGCCAGCAAGGTTTGTCCCGCCCCTCGCCCCCCGCCCCACCACCCACCCACCCACGTGCCTCAAAGATGGTCAAAGATGATTGGACAAGCTTGCATAAACCCAAACCCATTGTCTGTGTTGGTTTACAAATCTGTTTAACTCTTTCATTCCCAAGCCCAATATGTGGCTCCACACAGATCCTAAGGGGTTTTGGCTTTGGTTGAGAAAGTTGAGGATATTCAGTCGGGTTTTAATAGGGGCTGAAAACAATAGTATAGCAGTGATTCTGACTGGTTGAAAAGGTATAAGTAGTTATGCTTGAGTACCATATGTTACTCTTGAGACTGAAAGTGTTAACACTGAAATAGAATGACCCTCCAGTTTCTTACAACGCAGTGCCTACATTTCCCACGATGCACCTCTGCAGGTGGTGGGCATCCCGATGGGCTCGGCCCTGCAGTCAGCGGTTAAGCAGGTGGCCATCAGCAGCGGGCAGATCCTGGTCGCCAAGTCCAACCCAAACGTCTCCAAGGTGATGGGGCAGAAGCAGGTGATCACCCAGGGCGTGGCCAAAGCCATCGTCAGCGGGTCCAGCATCGTGGGTCAGCAGGTGCACACCGTCACCAAGGCAACAAGCTCGTCTACGGGAACCACCAAGACCGGTCAGGGCTCAGGTAATGCAGATCGAATCAAAATGCATTTGTGTAGCACATTTCGCAAAAACAACTGTCACGCCGCACTTCACCCGAAAAATTCTGGCCTAAACCCACATAAGGGCAAGCCTAAGGCGGCAGTGTGTTTTCGAAAGAAACCTTGGCAGGAACCTGGCTCGAGGAGGGAGCACATCCCCCTCTGGCTGGCCCAGGGTGTGGGATTTCATGATTAGTGTTAACACTAATTAAATTAGCCACGGCTAGGTGACAGTCTTGAGGTGGCAGCTCAGGCAGTAGACACATATAAGACGTTGTGTCATTCCATAGCTTACTCCTTAAAACACAGGAAGAAGAGTTTGAACTGAGTATGCACATAATCTCTAACACACTGTCCCTGAGATATTACATTTCATTTCCCGCTGCAGTTAGATATACAGCGTTTGGGCCTGTGCATTTTTCACTGAATTAGCTGGGAGGACAAGCCTGGTTCCCTGTGAATATGATGCAATGGTGTGATTAGGAAGTGTGCCGCTCTGTTCTCCAGCTGGTGTGTGAGTGAAGAGTGTGCAGCTCGATGTTCCTCCTGGGGGGAGGCATCTGGTTAGATGGAGTCTGCATCGCGGGAGATGGCTAACGGCTAATGAGAACGCGGAGTTCTCATCATGATCTCAGCTAGCATCGAGGTCCCAGAGCTGGAGCTGGGTGAAAGCTGGCAGGCAGCGAGGAAACGCTGTTATTACACCAGTTCAGATCCCTGTAACTCTAAATGCCACAGCGTAAGAGCATTACATTAAAGCTGACACAAATTAGCTTGGTCTTTCTTTACTTTTCAGCGGTGAAGAAGTCGATACTCCCACGCTGCTGTGAAGAACGTCATAATTTCAAGAGCTCGCAGGGGTTTTAAATGCAAATGTTAACTGCGATTCTCTGATAAGCCACCGTATAATTGTTTTTGGAGCAGTGTTACAAAACAGTTTCTTTGCTGCAAGGACTAACATTCCAACACGTGATGCCATTGGGAAGTGTGTGTGTGTGTCTGAGAGAGAGTGAGTGCATGCATACTAGTGTATACCTACACTTGTGCTTGCTAATGTGCGTTTGCTGCGTGAGCATGCCTGCTCGTATGAATGTACGCTTGTTCTCAGTTTGCGGTTTCTGTTCCGTTTGACTGCGGTCATTCATTAAAAAAACAGACCAAGCCTCTCTCTCAAGTGGATAGGACAGCAGGATCTCACACGGTGGGTGGCGTGTGACTTCGGTGCGGTGACAGCCTCCCACAGAACAGTCCTTTGTGCTCTTAACAAGAGCCGCACTGAGACGCTGGGAGCGTCAACTGGGCGAGGGGTGGGGTCCCTGCCGCAGACTGGCCATGTGTGGCCGGGCTGCTCCCTCTGGGGGGGAACTGCAGTACCTCATTCCACCACCAGATGGTGAAAGGACCTGCTTGGCAGAGTCCTCGGCCTGTCAGTTTTTTGCATCGTCAGCTGGCATCTTTATTCAGCGGATGGGCATGCATAGTAAGATGAGTAATTGTTGGCTGGGATTTACAGCTATGTATCATATTCTCTGTGAAATATCTGGAATAATTTAGACATTCTTGGTCTTTGTCACTAATCCAACTGTGAGAAACAGGACACTATACTGATTTTTTTTTCCTGTAATTATATTAACAGCGTGACATTGTAAAGGTAACATGGCAATATTATATTGCTGACTCGGCAAAAGAGTAACAATAGCAGCAACAAGTATTGGAACGGTACCACAGGAATGTGATGTCAGCAGTACTATGCCGTTAATCCTATGTTCAACCATAATGGACTGAGGCGCCTTTTAGAAAATGAGACGAGAAACGGTCATATGATGAAATACAACGTTGGCGTCGCATCCGTCTGTTAAGGGAGATGTAACGTGCAGGTTGCATCAGCCCATAAGGGGTTAAGGTAACATTGTATTATCTTACCATTGCAGTGTGGACTTTCAGCATGACATTATTTTTCTGTGGGTCCACCCTCCTCAGTGAATTGAATAGGTTTGGACATAGTTAATCTAACACTGATGTGACCATCTGCCTCCTTGGCAAAGCTACACACATTTTGACATCCTTTAGCAGGGCCTTCTTTTCCCAAAGGTCTAGATCTCTGGCTCTAAACACTACCTGCTGCACTTTTATAGGTCAGCACGATAGTCACCACCATGTCCACTGAGGATGGCTGGCACGACTAGCTGCCCTGCAGATGCCAAATCCCTCATCCATGGTGTTATAGCCCAAAATACTTTTATTGGCTTTGTGTTCATCCATATGGGCGTGTTAATAAAAGTGTGAATAAACGATGCTCCACGCAAGTTCTGAATTGGACTATTTCTGTTGCGCAGTTATGGCTACGCTCCAGCTGCCGGCGAACAACCTGGCTAACCTGGCCAGCCTACCTCCGGGCACCAAGCTCTACCTGACCACCAATAGCAAGAACCCCTCCGGCAAAGGCAAGCTGCTGCTCATCCCCCAGGGGGCGATATTGCGCGCCTCCAACCCCTCAGGTAAGCCCTGCTACCTCCCCACCTCACCACCCAAACAAAATACTGTCCAGCTGCAGTCTTCTCACTGAGCTCTGTGTTCTGTCAGAAGGTACAACCTGAGGAGAACACCCCTACCAAAAGACTGATACTGGTCTTCAATTTAGTATTCATCTGGAGTGCACTTTTGGAGGAATAAAATGTCCTCAGTATTGAAATACAATATATTATCACTTCTCAATATATGGGGAAATATACCACATTCAGTTCTTTCATGTTTATAAATACACATTGCTGTGAAATGTATGTATCATATTTTACACATATACCTCATAGAGGCCAGGTGAAAGCCATTTTGTGTCATTGAGGTGTATGAAATAAACCTGTGCAGTGGAGGCTCGTGGTTTGGATGTGACGCCCTGTCCCTCCCACAGGCCAGCAGACTCAGAGCACCTCCTCTCTGAGCACGGGGAGCTCCCAGACCACGCCCAGCACCTCCACCAGCACCAGCACCACCAGCAGCGCCCTGCCCTCCAACCTGTCCTACACCTCCTACATCCTCAAACAGACGCCCCAGGTAACGCCCAGCGCCACAGCCCTTATCGCGTCACCGTCCTGCCCCAGTGCAATTCTGGAACTTTCTACAGTTCCTGCACCATTACAGTCTACACTCCCTACACCATTATCATTAGTCTACACACCCTACACCATTATCATTAGTCTACACTCCCTACACCATTATCATTAGTCTACACACCCAACTCCATTATCATTAGTCTACACCCTACTCCATTATCATTAGTCTACACACCCTACTCCATTATCATTAGTCTACACACCCTACTGCATTATCATTAGTCTACACCCTACTCCATTATCATTAGTCTACACACCCTACTCCATTATCATTAGTCTACACACCCTACTCCATTATCATTAGTCTACACACCCTACTCCATTATCATTAGTCTACACCCTACTCCATCACAGTCTACACTCCCTACACCATTATCATTAGTCTACACTCCCTACACCATTAACATTAGTCTACACTCCCTACACCATTATCATTAGTCTACACTCCCTACTCCATTACAGTCTACACTTCCTACTCCATTACAGTCTACACTCCCTACACCATTTCAGTCTACACTTCCTACACCAGGTCATTTGTCTACACTCCCTACACCAGATCATTTGTCTACACTCCCTACACCATTGCCATTGCAGTCTACAGTCCCAACACCCTTATCATTTCACTGTACAGTCATTACACCATTATAATTTCAGTCTACAGTCCCTACGCAATCTTAATGTGCAATAATGTAACTAATAACATGATCACTGACCTGACTACATCTCACTGTTATCATTACAGGTTCCTGCACCACTGTCATTGCTGCCTACAACCTTCACATTCTGTACACTGAACAACATTTTGTTTTAATTCATTACTTTGGTCAGTGATAAATGCTTGTTGACATGGTTTTATTGAATATTTGTCATCACTATTAATGGAGGGCTTCTAAGCCCTGCATAAAATAACCGGCAATTAATTGTGATTATTAATTTTCCTGAGAGTTTGAGTGAATGCAGATCTGTGCAGTGAGTAATTATTTAACGAGAATGAACTAGAGTTTCATACAAGGAATGATAATTGGTTAACAAGATGAGTTACTGAAATATTTCATCTAATGAGAACCTTTGGACGTGATGGAAATGGAAACGAACACATCAGATTTCACCGGTTTTACTTGGGTTATAGCTTTCTTAACTTCCCAGTACACAGTTAGTATCTGCTGTAATTACCCATAGCTGCTTATAACCTGTGGCTAATGAACCAGTCTTATATCTCCTCCCTAACTAACCTCATCTTTAGCATAGTGGAAGGAAGGTAATTACTGCATACAGCTTATACTCACAGTATTTTGCATTCAGTCCATAAGATACTGTGAGCTAGTGTTCATGAGGTAACGTCATTATATGGAATTTCCACTCGTCATCTAGACTCTTGTAGGTCTTTTGTTATAGATTCTCTATGTCAGGTAAAGTTGCTGTTGAAAACTAAAATTTTTGCTCTGTTTGTTATCTTTTACATTTGAATGGTTTTTAACTGAATTGAGGTTTGGCTCATTACTCTCCAAGCCCTTCACTTCCCAGGGCTTCTTGGCTCCAGCACACTGTATTTGGCATCCACACTTGCTGCACTTATGACTGTAGAAAAGTGGGTCCACTAACCAAGTATAACCTTTCTGAAGTAGGGATGCGCAATAATATCAGTCATATCAGTATCAGTGGATAATGCCTGAAAACAAATTTATCGTTATCGCCCGATGTGCTAAGTTTACAGTTGATATTTGTGGGCTGATATGACACGACGTTCATGTGCCAGAGGAAACAAATTTGATGTGCTGTCTGATGCTGTAAATTAAATGAAAATGTCATGCTCAAAAATTAGCATAATCATAGCCACATTATTTCTTATTTATTTAATCTGTATTAATACATTCTACTTGCCAAATTTACTAAGCTATACAGCGTCTCTGTAACGTTCTAGACTCATACTCTATGATTGAAGTTATCAAATATAAATATTTGGTTTTGCAAGTAAAATCATGTGCTTGAATATGGAAACTCGGTTGCTGTTTGCATTGGTGCCCTCATGTAAAATAGGGAGGTATGGGTCTCTGGGAATTCTGGGGCTGAATTGTCGTCTCATCCCCAGATTTCCATATCGTGTGGCCCTTCTCTGAAGGCACATCTGCAGATCACATTGAGATGAGGAATGCATTTGTTGTCTGAGAACAGATCAATAGGAGGAGCAAGCCCTTCATTAAGCATTGCTCATTGCATTTATGGGACTGCAGTTCTTGTTTGATCAAAAACTAGGTCTCCCTTCCCATGAGTTTGGGGAGCTTTAAAGTAACCCAAAATTAATGCAAAATCAGGTCACACATTAATGCCTTTGTTCAAAGGCGAAGTTTTATTTTTTATTTCCGTTTCAGTATTTATATGTGAACCGTAAGCCACGGTCGGTGAAACCAGCTTCACTTTGAGAAAAGAAAAAAAGAAACTGATTCTCCTTGCAAGTAGGACAGAGTGCATAAGTCCACTCTCTGTATATCTAATAGCCTCCCGGTGCTTTATAAAATGAGTTGAGTTTGTTGTGTTCTGCGCTGTTCCCTGGTGACTGACACACACATCTCTCTTCCCAGGGAACGTTCCTGGTTGGCCAGCCCTCGCCGCAGGGCGCGGGGAAGCAGGGGGCGAGCTCGGCCAGTCACAGCGCGTCGTCCCCAGCAACCATCACACAGCAGGCCATCCGGGTCACCGCCGGGCAGAAGGCCGCCATCCTCGCCCAGGTACTGTTCCGCCTCCGACCGCCCCGTCGCCACGGAGACCGCTCGACCGGGCCAGGCGCTGAGTCACCGCCAAACTTGAAACAGATGGTTTAAAGTCACCCTGCTGCTGGGTCCTGGCCTTTTTAAAGGCTCGCAGAAAAACTTTATGCCGCTCTCTTGAGTTACTCAAGTGCTTAGTGTTTACCGTGTGAAACACCCAAAGCTCGTGGGATTGTGCCATTAGTGCTGAGTGAGTGAATTCTGTGTTTGTGAGCGACATTCATCTTTTTTTTTTTCTGAGGTTGCTTCTCAATATCTTGTTTTTCTACAGTTAATACAAGGCCATGAAAACTGTGCCTTTTTCTTTTCACACACTAGTGTGTTCTCCATGGGCGGGGGAGTTAGATTGTTCTCGGCGTTGTGCTGTCTAAATTGTTAGCATAAAGCTTGATTCCTCTGTTGTTGTTCTGTCTGGGTCACATCCAACGTTTCTGTTGGATCACACTGAATCAACCTCATAGCCCACACCCCATTTCCAAAGCTTGCTGCGATACAGCTGTCAGTCAGAAATCTCATCCGTATTTACTCAGTGTCAGCGGTCACTCTGAATCCTCTGAAGACCGGGCTCCTTGGAAGAATAAGCTGGGTGTAATTTCTACTGCCATTTTGGATCTGAACTTTCCATTCCCTGTGCTTTGGCTGGGTTCAACATTACGCAACCGCGCTCCACAGGGGACTTCTTATAATCGCCGGCCGCGGCCCCTGCCTCTCCATTGATGTTGGGCCGGCATTTATCTGACAGGTGCACTGACCGCGGTGGAGCTCATAGCTTCTCTCATAGCTTCACCTTCTCTCTCTATAAGGCCCTTACCCTGAAACAGCTGCTCTGTGTGCACTGTCTCTACATATAGTACTGTGTAAAATTCCTAGGCACTCTAGATTTTGTAAATATATGTGGATATTTAGTTTTTGTTTTGTGCATTACTGTCAGCAGAAAAGAGCAAATTTGAGATTTCAAAACATTCTTCTTTGCAAAAACTTACTTAAATAAAAACATTAAAGGTATAATAGGTCATTTCAGACTTCTAACAGTCAAGAGAGGTATAGCAGCAACAATCACGCTCAAACCACAACACTGTTTATCCCTCCCACTTCTCTGTAAACGCGCCGACATTGAAACGCCATTGGCTGTGGCAATTAGACCACATTTTTCCCTTTTCTCTCCCAATTTGGTAGACAATTGTCTGATTCAATTAGAGCTAGTATTAGATACACCGCCCACACCCCGTCCCTCGGCGGCCCGAAGGAGAACGACACGCCTTCTTCAAGCCGTCTTGTCTCATGCCTCTTTGCCATGATTCCGAGGCGCCCAAGGTGCTTTATTGTGCGGCGATCTACTAACCCTGCCAAGTCCCTCCCTCTGGAGCAGTGAGCCAATTATGCTGCTCCACGTGAGCCGGCCAAACTTGGCTTTTGGCAGGACCGAGAATCGAACCCCGGTCCCCGGTGTTCAACTGCAGCGAACTGCAACCGCAAGTCTGCTGCATCTTAGCCTGTTGCGCCACCGCGGCTCTCTAGAACTAATTTTCAACCAATGAGCTTGAATTATTGTACAGCTATACAATGTTTTACAAAGTGCCGGCCCATCAACTGCATATTTTGAAACCTGAATTTAAGGACTATAAACCCAGACAGAGGGTGAGTCAACATGTCACTGTGCCTTTTTCAGTAATAGGAAGGGTTTTACAATGGTCTTGTAACAATGTTTTTTAACACAGAAATCTTACCTATTGTACCTTTAAATAATGGACCATTTTCAGTTAAAAGCGAAATAAAGGCTGTCTGGGATTACCTTGAGAGACAGAAGCAAAGAAGATAGCCAAAGTCTGCAGAATTACCGTGTCAAATTCTCCAATATGTTCCAACAATTTTCTTATAAAACCGCTGGACAGTGTACCAAAGAGAATTGGTGCAGTTTTTAATGTGACGGGAGGTGACTATAAATATTGATTTAGACATAGTTTTTGACTGTTTACTGCTCTTTATAAAGATATTTAAGATATTTAAACATTTTCGTTTCATTGTACTTCCATGTGCCTAGGACTTTTGCACAGAACAGCATTAGTCTAGAACCCCATTTCCTATTCAGGCCCCATGCAGTCACCGACCCTCCCGAAGCCCACACTCAGCTGTTAAACGCTGACACCAGGGTCTCTCAGGAATAAAAGCAGAGTTTAAGGACACGGTCGAGTCTCGACTCCGCTTTAAATTTGGACCGAGGACGGGCCGCCAAATCTCCCCGACCGAAGCGGGTTTCTCCTTGGTGTGAGGCCGCTCGGTATTTCTGAGATTAATGCACTGCTCTGTCGTTTTAACAGCAGAGTTCGCCTCCGTACCTGTATTTCAAAGCTGCTGCCCTGCCGTACCTCGAAGATGCATGCGCCTTTTTCAACCTTGACATTTTCAGCTTTCTCTGTGCTCCGTTTGGTTTGTTTCATGACTCTCGTTCAGCTTTTAGTTGTGGCCCTGAATCATAAGTTGGAATCATGAGGGAAAACGGTGAAACATTAATGAGGCAAATATCCTTTCTGTAGGATTTAGCCATGTTATAAAATAACTTTTAATCATTTAAATTCACAGTGCTTCACATAGTCACTGAAGAATGATATGTATGTTATATACAAGCCAGTGTTGCTTTTATGAATAGAAACATAAAAACTATGATATGGCAATATTGTTCCTTGAGACTATTCTTCAAATCTGTTCACAAAAATTTGACATGGTCTTCTTGTCTTTGGATGGATAACTGCAAGACATTTTCTATCTTCAAAAGCAATGTCATTGTTCACTTATTTTCAGCTCAATGATCACTTTGTTACCAACCTTCATTGTTATTCTTGCTGCTCCTGCAACATCCAAATACAGTTTCTTTCATTGATAACCCCGTGAGTCATTGTTGATAATTGCGTATTCCAGAGTGATGCTGTAATGCTAATAACGTTGTGACCGCCCTGTGTGATTGACAGGTGGTGGGCGGGTCCCAGGCTTCCCAGGTCAAGCTGTCTGATGGGTCGGTGAAGACGGTGACGGCGGCGGGGCACCTGTCCAAACCCGGCACCACCACCCTGAGGATGACGGGGGGCGTCATCACCGCCGCCAGCACCAGCGTCGCCCCGGCGACCGTCGCCATGGCGGGCTCCGCCCAGCAGGTCAGCCCCCGCCCCGCCGAACGCTCGGCCGCGCGCACCGCGTCTCGTCTCGTCCCCGTGGCGTCTCGTCCCCATGGCAACGGCTTTCACGGACACACAAATAGAAGCGGTGGATCGTTCCCACTCAGCGCAGTTTAGCAATTGATCGCGCGGCTGCGCTGGATGGTTCTGGCCCGGCTCATAGGCTGTTGCCAAGCAACAGTGGCAGCAGCCGCATCAGCGGCAGCTGTGTGCTCTAGAACATCAGGTAGCTGCGTTTCGCACATCTGTTCTGGGTGCGGGTCTGCTTGGGACGATGCACTTACAACTTAGAAAACCTCCAAACCCAGGGTGCAATGTCCACACACAGGTCATTACAGAGCAGTATTTGTATTGTCCATGCCGGGCGGTATTCAGTTATTGTTCGTGCACTGGGGGGAAAATACTCTCCCCTCCTCCCATGATATGCAGCAGAACTCAGATTTTCTGTGTGGCCTGCTTGTGTGCCCGTTTCTTCTTGCTTTAATTTTGAAAAGGCTTGGTTATTATATGACCTCATTTAGTAGACCTAGTAGATTCTATGAATGTTCCAGGACTGGGTGAATGCCGGGCTTATCTGGGCACCCCCCGGTCAGGAGGCTTCAGTGCTAAAGCCCTCATTGCAGGACTGTGAGCTCTGTCTGTGTGGAGAGCTCAGACTTTCATTAGAGCAGAGAGAAGCTATATTTATACCTGCACCGGTTATATAACAGTTGGACTGCTTGGGTTCTGAAGGTGAATGTGGATTTTTGTTTGCCTCTCCGGGCTGGAGGGAGACAGAACCATGAAACACAGTGTTTGTGTGTGTGTGTGCGTGTGCGCGCGTGTATGTGATGTGCATAGTGATTCTGTTAACTGTCGCATTTGTTTTCCGCCATGTCAACCCTTTGTAATGGTTAGCGTTTCCAGGAGCTGAAGGGTTAAACATGTAGGCAGTAGGTAGCTCTGGAGTGCAGCCGTACTGTTTCGCAATGCGAGGGCTGGGTGACAGGCAGGCGCTGCTTATGCAGCATCATGGACATTATTCTCTTTTCTGCTGAAACATAAGTCCCGACTTGTGAGTCAATGCAGACAGCAGGGGTTTGGATGCGGGCCACGTCGGCACTGCTAAGCCCCTTCATCGTTTCTTACGGGTCTTAAGATTTGGAAAAAGACAAGTCTGATAAGAGAGGCTTTTGAAACAAAAGCAGAGAATACCTTTTTATGTTTAATGCCTGCGTCTCCATTTTCCTCCTGCAGCAGTGTGCAAGACGGAATCACTTGTTTCTTCTTTTGAAGAATGACTCTAGAGGCCTTCTTCTACTTCTCCCTCCTCCTGCTCTTCTTCCTCCCCCTCCTCTTCCTCCAAATAATCATATTTGATTTTGCCTGCGTTGCTTCTAATAGTTTAATTGGGCTGACGGAAACCTGGCGTAGTGTCCTGTGTTTCTTTGTTTCAGAAGTAATCCATAAGCGCGCTCTGTAAATCGACTGGCTCGGTAAGCCGCCCTTTAATTACAGTTTTGAGCAGTCGTCTGATGGTGATGTACGAGAAATCCAAAGATCTGTTTCGTTACTCATTACTCATAGGCACACAGACAAACAAAACGGTGCTCATTCTAATATGTGAACATATTAAATCAGAAATATACAACGCATAAATCCATACATCAGCTGCTCTCTTTAAATATGGAAAATTGATATTTATGCTTGCATTGTAGAATGTTGTACACAGTCCAGTGAATGAAAAAGGTCAGTGGAGAATGTTTGTCTGATGTGGATTAAGTGGGCAGACAGTATGGTGTAAATAATGGGGGACCGGGTGTTGGGATGGACCAAGAGAGGAACAGGGCTCTGGCGCCTCTCCCCCCTACTCAGCAGGCACTGCCTGGTCTGGCAGATGGCTCTGTCACACACTCTGTGGCTGCATGTCACCAGCTCTCACCCAAGGGCTGTGTGTGTGTGTGTGTGTGTGTGTGTGTGTGTGTGTGTGTGTGTGTGTGTGTGTGTGTGTGTGTGTGTGTGTGTGTGTGTGTGTGTGTGTGTGTGTGCGCGCGCGCGCTAATGCTAATGTGTGTGCTTGTGCTAATATGTCTGTGTGTGTGTGCGTGTGCTAATATGTGTGTGTGTGTGCATGCGTGTGCTAATGTGTGTGCTTGTGCTAATATGTCTGTGTGTGTGTGTGCGTGTGCTAATATGTGTGTGTGTGTGTGCATGCGTGTGCTAATATGTGTGTGTAAGAGCGTCTGTGTCAGAGAATTTTTGTGTCATAAATGCACACACACGCACGTGCATGCAACTCATCACAGTAAAAGTACCACAAATACCCGTTCCTCTAGAAAATTATTTTTCCTTCAAAGTGTGTTTTCATTTACAGCTTTGATTTTGAGATAGGTGAAGTATAATTTTTTTGGAAAGTAACATGATGGAGTTTCATCACGCATATGTGATCACAGCTATAAAACACTCCATCAGACGTTTAGTATTACAGACCGAACAGTATTTTGTTTCTGGGCAAATCACCCTTCATTTCAAACCTTCTGAATGAAATGCAATGGGAACATACTGTCCTATTTCCAGTTTTTTCCTACAATGCAGTATAAAGGGTGCGTGCTGTTTCCCCATTTTAGGTGTTTATGTGAGTTTTCATGTGAGCATGGAGGTGAGCAGCTGTTTAACAGGAAAAGGACATTACAGATGAAAGCACTTATACTCTACCACAGGCAGCGGTCCCCTATGGTTTAAACCACGTTTCTGAAATTGGGAGCAAATCATCATTTTTGTTGCTGCCGCTGGAGTATTCCCCTGATCATTCCCATTTAGCACATGGTGCTGTTTGTAATGTTGGTCTTTAAAGCCCTGTCCTGTCATAGGGCGGTCTGGTAACTGCCGGTCTCAGTGGTGCCCACGTTCACCAATTAGCTTTGCAAGAAGGAGGTTCAGGGTTTGAGTCCCGGGTGGCCTGGATCCTCTCTGTGCGGAGTTTGCATGTTCTTCCCGTGTTCGCGAGAGTTTCCTCCCTCAGCAAAAAAAGAACATGCAGCCCTGGAACTAAATTAGCCTCCTTGTCCGCACCAAGAACTGTAACTATAACGGTAGCTATAACCATAGCTACAACCATAACGATGTGAGCATCTACACCAAGAGGTGGGCTGTATCCATTTCTGGATTTCATACCAACTTCTGGCCTTAATTACATAATTAGCCTTTTATGCCATCTGACATTTTAGCTACAGTACATTTCTTGATGAATGACAGCCGAAGACAGCCTTTGAGTGAACCAGTGCATGCAGCCAATTTGTTCATTTAGCCTGGGTAATTGGTGGAAACAAAAACCTGCATGCACACCGGCCCTCCAGGACCAGAATTGCCCACCCCTGATCTACATTGATGAACAATAACATTCTGTAAACAGTCTCTCGGAAATGTGGTCTATAATTTTCAACATGATGGCCTGTAAATCCGGATGGTATTTATTGTTCATGCTGCGGGAATAAATCGCTCTGAAAGCGATCCCAATGATATTGTTCATCACTGTTGTCGTTATCCACTTGAATGAGAAGTTTTTTTTTAAAACAACATATTTATAGTTATAGTTATCGATCTAGTTCGAGTTCTTGGTGCGGACAGGCCTCAACTCCGGTACATTCTCGGTAATGTTAGTGATGTGCATTAACCCTATCGAGCAAACTAATAATAACTAAAGCTGGACATTAACCTTTTTTTGGTTGGACGGAAGCCTGTATTTGGCTGTGTTCCCTGTGTTTGGCCAGTTCACATGTGGAGACCAAGCTCACCTGTTTCCCCCGTTCCTTTCCCCAGATCGCGGAAGGTTCCGGGCTCGGCGGGTGCCCCTCAGTCCCGGGCTCCAAGCCCGTGGTCCAGCACCCGGTCCTGATGCCGGCCAGCCAGGCGGCAGTGCTCAACGCAGCCAAAAGCGCCAGCGCCCAACCCGCAACCGCAGTGGTTAAAAGCTCCGCCCCCTCCTCCCTGGTCTCCGTGACGACCGTGGCCAAGAGTGTCAACATGCCCGTCATCAGCCTGGCCAAAGGCTCGGGTGTGGTGGGCATGCCCAAGAGCGCCAGCCCCTCCCTGGTCACCGCCGCCTCCCTGGTCAGCAGCGGGAGCACTGTGAGCGCCAAAACCGCTGCCACCCTCTCAGGTACAAGTCCAGAGTCTCACAATGTCGCCCCCTGGGGGCAAGAAATAAGAGCATATTCCCGTTCTGTTGAGGTCTGGGGTGGTGGGGTGGGAACTTTGTTGGTATATTTCCTGACCCTGGTTCTGGAGACTCACTGTTACTCAGGACTTAAATTCCATAAATTAAAGGGGTTTAAAAACTTAAACTCACCTCACCTGGTTTCATGCTCAGAATTGGGTATTGTCTTTAAGGTGAAAGCAAAAACCAACAGACCATGGTTCTCCACAAGCAGGGTTAGAGCTCACTGCCGTAACAGGTATAAAAGCATCTTTAACTTGTGGTGCCAGTATGACTGCTCTGCTGTGCTCAGCTGTAACAGGGCTGTGTTACTGGGTTCTCCAGGAATGCTGAAGATCCACTCTGGCCACACCAGCAATCAGCAGACTGTGCTCACCATCCCCGCTAACCAGCTGAAGCAGCTGGGGGTGGGCAGCTCCAGCGGGGGGGTCCAGACCATCCTCATGCCCGTCAGCAAAGGTAAGGGGGGGGCTTCATGGGGGGCTAACTGGAGCACCGTATGTGTCCATATGTGTCATGGCTGCATTTACTCTTCAATGATAACGAGAGTTATCAGAATAAGCAGAATAACAGAATAAACTCTTCCGCTCTGAGAAAATAGTTTTTTTTTTTTTATGGAGTAAGACACTCCATTTCCCCTGGAGGTCGTTGTCTTGTTGAAATTTCGACATATGAATAGATTTAAAGGCTTAGTCCGCAGGGTGACTGCACGCGCAGCAAGGTGACTGAAATGCACCGAAGAGCTTGGAGTGTAATTTAAAATGAGTAAGTGCCACCGTGGGACAGGCAGACAGGATCATCCTCTCATTGTAGTTAATCCTGTCTCCATTTCATTAGGCCGGTTACACAGACCCCTGACACGTCTCCCTCGTCAGGCTCAAAGCAAACGGAGATCCTTAAAACAAATATAGTCTTTGTTTTCTTTGGCAAACACGGGCTTGCCAGATGGATTAGAGATTTGGGTGCGGCCGTACGTGTGTGGAAATGGCGAAGGACGCAGAACGTTCCGGAATAATAAACGGCAGGAGGTGACGAGCAGGAAGCCCAAACTGTGTTCGACTGTTGTCTGTTGTCTGTTTTCCCCTTTTCTCGCGTCTGCTACTGCGGCTGCATCTGAAATCGCTAGTCATTAATTTCACTCTTCTATCTTCGACGCCGCTCCCCTGTGAGGATTCGGAAAGAGCTCTTTTTTTACAATAATATCAAGCTTAAATGTGTCACTTCTAAAATTAAATCCAGATTTTAATTACGGTGCTATAATGGATTCCCAAAAGCGAGGAAGATCTGTGGATACTTGGCTGAGGCTCCATGCTCTCTGAAGCTAAGTTTCTACTTTGCTGATATAGTACCAACTTTGGGAACACATAAAATGGTCCCCTCAATATTATTATCTTTTATTGGTTGTGTACTGTTAGTGTCCTCCCCAAAAGTAATCCTAAAGAAGATATTTGTTGTCCCCTCCGAAGTTGCAATGAGACTACATCCTTGGAATTTTGGGAGGGCAGTTATGAGTCTGTCAGCCTTGAGGATGACAGGCAAGTTCCCATAAGGCCACAGCCTTGAGCAGAGCAGCACAATGCTAAAATGTGCGGAAGATATATGTTCACTAAGTGTCCCGTGGCGATGGACTAGTGCTTAGCACAATAAACGTTGGCTAAATGCTCCTGAATGGTTAGACAGCTGGCTCTCCCTGTTTCTCCTGTAGTGGTACAGACCAGTTCAGCCACTAAGGCCACAACCATCATCACCACCACCACCACCACCACCACCAGCAGTGGAGCTCCTGTACCCCCCAGCGCCACCGTACAGATCACCTCCTCATCCTCTTCCTCACCTTCCGCTGCTCAGGGTAAGAAATGCACTTTGTGCTGCATGGATGTGACGAGGAGCTCAGGGAGTAGGACCTCTAGACTTGTTGCTCCCAGATTTGTTAGCACTCGAGCTGTACTTAAGCCACTCTTATCAGGATTGGCAAGGCAAGTTAAAGTGGTTCTGCCAGGACACTAATCCGTTGAATCCGCCCATTAATTTTCTGGCTGTAATGAAAGCCTGCAGACACTGTAGCCCTCCAGGGTAGAATAGCCCTGCAGGCACTAAAGGTATAGTAGCCATGTAGCCCTGTAGGTACTGTAGTTGCCCAGGGTATAGTAGCCATGTAGCCCTGTCGGCACTGTAGCTCTCCATGCCCTACAGGACCAGAACAAGGTAGGACAAGTTTATTACATTACATTACATTAATGGCATTTGGCAGACGCTCCAGAGCGACGTACAGTTGATTAGACTCAGCAATCCTCCCCTGGAGCAATGCAGGGTTAAGGGCCTTGCGCAAGGGCCCAACGTCTGTGTGGATCTTATTGTGGCTACACCGGGGATCGAACCACCGACCTAGCGGGTCCCTGTCATGTATCGTAACCACTACACTACGGTCCTTCCGCCCTATAGTCCTTCCTCTATAACAAATTTGTCAAACATTAGCTTTAATAAAGAAACAAAAGCTGTTGAGAGAGTCCTTGCACATCGGTTAGTCGTTGGCAAGGTCTAGCCTACCAATTTTTCTTTGCCAGATTGGATAATAGCAGTCTTCACTTTTAACTATACCAGAATGCACTTCACTGCTGTAATGGCTTTCAGTTGTGAAATTCATCAACACTTGGGCTTATGTAAGCAGTTATTTGGGTGATTAAGTAATAAGGAGTAATTATCTGTGCTTTAGAATAAAGAACACGATTAAAATGTCTGTGGGCTGCGTAGTTACAAGGTTAAATGTGTACTGTGCTGCAGTTACCACTGTTTTCTTTGCTGCTAGTATTTACTGAAGTGGGTCTAATGAAATGTCCGAAGAGATGCACACGCACAAACACAATAGCTCAAGGAGTCTAAAAGAGTAGAAATGTGAAATAATGTAACTTGTCTCGCGCACATGACGTAATTCTGCAAAATCAAAGTTTTAAACAACAAGAGAGTTGAAGTTTCAGCCATAGCGAGCCTTCATCAGAAGCCTTCTTTCAGTTTTGCTGAAGTGGACCACAAAAGGCGACAAAAGGGAAAAATTACTGTCCGGTTCTGCTCCCAGTGCCAGGAAAAAATTATGAGCGCATACTCATTGTGCTTTTAGGGATCCTCAGCGTTGCCTTTGAAATATATCTCAGTCAGATCAGTGACAGGCCTGACTCTTGAGGATAAGGTCA